>NC_090646.1:314309494-314314494 GCF_040937935.1 Hyperolius riggenbachi | reverse complement strand
GATGGTTTCTTAAAGTAGAGGCCTGACGATTGCTTCTTTCAGAGTAGAGGGAAACCACCCTTCTTGTAAGGAGCCGATATGATATATACAATGGTGTGAAAAACTATTTGCCCCCTTCCTGATTTCTTATTCTTTTGCATGTTTGTCACACTTAAATGTTTCTGCTCATCAAAAACCATTAACTATTAGTCAAAGATAACATAATTGAACACAAAATGCAGTTTTAAATGATGTTTTTTATTATTTAGTGAGAAAAAAACCTCAAAACCTACATGGCCCTGTGTGAAAAAGAAATTGCCCCCTGAACCTAATAACTGGTTGGGCCACCCTTAGCAGCAATAACTGCAATCAAGCGTTTGCGATAACTTGCAACGAGTCTTTTACAGCGTTCTGGAGGAATTTTAGCCCACTCATCTTTGCAGAATTGTTGTAATTCAGCTTTATTTGAGGGTTTTCTAGCATGAACCGCCTTTTTAAGGTCATGCTACAACATCTCAATAGGATTCAGGTCAGGACTTTGACTAGGCCTCTCCAAAGTCTTCATTTTGTTTTTCTTCAAGCATTCAGAGGTGAATTTGCTGGTGTGTTTTGGGTCATTGTCCTACTGCAGCACCCAAGATCGCTTCAGCTTGAGTTGACGAACAGATGGCCGGACATTCTCCTTCAGGATTTTTTGGCAGACAGTAGAATTCATGGTTCCATCTATCACAGCATGCCTTCCAGGTCCTGAAGCAGCAAAACAACCCCAGACCATCACACTACCACCACCATATTTACTGTTGGTATGATGTTCTTCTGCTGAAATGCTGTGTTACTTCTACGCCAGATGTAACGGGACACGCACCTTCCAAAAAGTTCAACTTTTGTCTCGTCGGTCCACAAGGTATTTTCCCAAATGTCTTGGCAATCATTGAGATGTTTTTTTAGCAAAATTGAGACAAGCCTTAATGTTCTTTTTGCTTAAAAGTGGTTTGCGCCTTGGATATCTTCCATGCAGGCCGTTTTTGCCCAGTCTCTTTCTTATGGTGGAGTCGTGAACACTGACCTTAATTGAGGCAAGTGAGGCCTGCAGTTCTTTAGATGTTGTCCTGGGGTCTTTTGTGGCCTCTCGTATGAGTATTCTCTGCGCTCTTGGGGTAATTTTGGTCCGCCGGCCACTCCTGGGAAGGTTCATCACTGTTCCATGTGTTCGCCATTTGTGAATAATGGCTCTCACTGTGGTTCGCTGGAGTCCCAAAGCTTTAGAAATGGCTTTATAACCTTTACCAGACTGATAGATTTCAATTACAGTACTTTTGTTCTCATTTGTTCCTGAATTTCTTTGGATCTTGGCATGATGTCTAGCTTTTGAGGTGGTTTTGGTCTACTTCTCTGTGTCAGATAGCTCCTATTTAAGTGATTTATTGATTGAAACAGGTGTGGTAGTAATCAGGCCTGGGGGTGACTACAGAAATTGAACTCAGGTGTAATAAACCACCTTTAAGTTACTTTTTAACAAGGGGGGGCAATCACTTTTTCACACAGGGCCAGGGATTTGGAGTTTTTTTTTCTCACACTAAATAATAAAGACCATCATTTAAAACTGCATTTTGTGTTCAATTAGGTTATCTTTGACTAATAGTTAATGGTTTTTGATGAGCAGAAACATTAAAGTGTGACAAACATGCAAAAGAATAAGAAATCAGATAATAAAAAATAGTTTTTCACACCTATATATATATATATATATATATATATATATATATATATATATATATATAATCTCTGTAATAAGAAGGGGTGTGGTCTAATGACATCAACACCCTATATCAGGTGTGCATAATTATTAGGCAACTTCCTTTCCTTTGGCAAAATGGGTCAAAAGAAGGACTTGACAGGCTCAGAAAAGTCAAAAATAGTGAGATATCTTGCAGAGGGGTGCAGCACTCTTAAAATTGCAAAGCTTCTGAAGCGTGATCATCGAACAATCAAGCGTTTCATTCAAAATAGTCAACAGGGTCGCAAGAAGCGTGCAGAAAAAACAACAAACTCAGAGACATGGCCAAGGTAAGAAAGGCTGAAAGACGACCACCACTGAACAAGACACACAAGCTGAAACGTCAAGACTGGGCCAAGAAATATCTCAAGACTGATTTTTCTAAGGTTTTATGGACTGATGAAATGAGAGTGAGTCTTGATGGGCCAGATGGATGGGCCCGTGGCTGGATTGGTAAAGGGCAGAGAGCTCCAGTCCGACTCAGACGCCAGCAAGGTGGAGGTGGAGTACTGGTTTGGGCTGGTATCATCAAAGATGAGCTTGTGGGGCCTTTTCGGGTTGAGGATGGAGTCAAGCTCAACTCCCAGTCCTACTGCCAGTTTCTGGAAGACACCTTCTTCAAGCAGTGGTACAGGAAGAAGCCTGCATCCTTCAAGAAAAACATGATTTTCATGCAGGACAATGCTCCATCACACGAGTCCAAGTACTCCACAGTGTGGCTGGCAAGAAAGGGTATAAAAGAAGAAAAACTAATGACATGGCCTCATTGTTCACCTGATCTGAACCCCATTGAGAACCTGTGGTTCATCATAAAATGTGAGATTTACAAGCAGGGAAAACAGTACACTTCTCTGAACAGTGTCTGGGAGGCCGTGGTTGCTGCTGCACGCAATGTTGATGGTGAACAAATCAAAACAGTGACAGAATCCATGGATGGCAGGCTTTTGAGTGTCCTTGCAAAGAAAGGTGGCTATATTGGTCACTGATTTGTTTTTGTTTTGTTTTTGAATGTCAGAAATGTATATTTGTGAATGTTGAGATGTTATATTGGTTTCACTGGTAAAAATAAATAATTGAAATGGGCATATTTGTTTTTTAAGTAGCCTAATAATTATGCACAGTAATAGTCACCTGCACACACAGATATCCCCCTAAAATAGCTAAAACTAAAAACTACTTTCAAAAATATTCAGCTTTGATATTAATGAGTTTTTTGGGTTCATTGAGAACATGGTGGTTGTTCAATAATAAAATTATTTCTTAAAAATACAACTTGCCTAATAATTCTGCACTCCCTGTATGATATATATATATATATATATATATATATATATATATATATATATATATATATATATATATATATATATATATATATAAATATATATATATGATATATATATATATATATATATATATATATATATATATATATATTATATATGATATAGATACACAATACAATACAATAACATTTCTACAGCGCTTTTCTCCCATAGGACTCAAAGCGTTTAGGCTCTCTCAGATTCAGTAATTGGTAGTAGGATGAAGTATTCACACAACAAAAGCTATAATTCTGCAAATGTCAAACTGAACAGGTGGGTTTTCAGTCTGGATTTAAACAATTGCCAGGGATGGAGCTGTCCTGATCTGTTGAGGTAGGGAGTTCCAAAACGTAGGGGCAGCTTGACAGAAGGCTCTGGGACCAAAAGTTTCCAAGTGGACTCTGGGTATGACTAGATTATTAGAACCTGTGGATCTGAGAATGCGGGGATTGCTACGCAGCTGCAACATATCTTTCATGTATCCAGGGCCCAGATTATTCAGGGATTTAAATGTCAGTAGGCCGATCTTGAATATGACCCTCCATTCTATAGGTAGCCAGTGAAGGGAGTGCAGGACTGGCGTTATGTGGCAGTGACGGGGTTTGTTGGTTAGCAGTCTGGCAGCAGTATTCTGTATCAGCTGTAGGCAGTACAAGACCTTTTTTGGAAGGCCAGTTTAGAGAGCATTACAGTAGTCCAGTCGGGATTTGATGAAGGCATGGACTAAGGTTGGCAGATATTCTGGGGGGATGAGGTGCTTGATTTTTGCAATATTCTTCAGGTGAAAATAGGATTATTTCACCACTGTAGAGATTTGAGTTCTGAAGTTTAAATTCCCATCAATTAGAACTCCCAGGCTACGCACATGATCAGAGCTGCATAGATCCCTGCCTCCTATTCCCAGTGATGAAGACTGCAAGTTAAGTTGTTTTGTTATCATGCTCTGCCCTCCAGTCAGAAGGACTTCAGTTTTGTCTGCATTTAGTTTCAGCCAGTTGTCATTCATCCATTGCTGTAGTTCACGTAAGCAGGCGTTTATAGTTAGAGTTGGGTCTGTCACACCAGGCTTGAAGGAAAGATATAGTTGGGTGTCGTCTGCATAGCAGTGGTATGTCAGGCCATGTTTTTGGATTAGTTTTCCAAGCGGTAACATGTAAATCGTGAAAAGCAGGGGAGAGAGGATTGAGCCCTGGGGCACCCCATACTTAAGTGATACAGGGGTGGACAGGAAGGGCCCCATAGACACTTTGTGGGTTCTGCCACTCAAGAAGGATTGGAACCACTGAAGAACTATGCCATCAATGCCGCAGTATTCCTGTAGCCTGTTTATCGAGATGTCATGGTCAACTGTGTCAAAGGCTGCAGAAAGGTCTAGCAATATGAGGATCGAGCACTCTCCTCTGTCTCTTGCCATGAGCAGGTGGTTGCATATTTGGATGAGGGCAGTTTCAGTGCTGTGGTGTTTCCTTAAGTCAGACTGGAATGGGTCATAACTGTTGTTTTGTAGGATTTTGGCTTCTAGCTGGAGGTATACAGCTTTTTCAATTAACTTACCCAGAAAGGAAAGGCTAGAGACAGGTCTGTAGCTGGTCATTGCATCTGGGTCCAGGGGGGGGGGGGGTTTGAGGAGGGGCCTGATGATTGCTTCCTTCAGTAAAGCAGGAAATATCCCTGATTGTAAGGAACAGTTAACAATTTTGAGGAATACCGGTACGAACAGGTCGGGGCAGTTCAACATGAACTGTGTTGGGCCAGGATCCAGGTCACAGGTAGTTAGGCGGAGGTGAAGGAGGATGCTTGATGTTACTTCTTCATCAATTTCTTTGAAGTTTGACCAAGGTGTTACGTTGTCTCTGCTAATGGTCTTCGGCGCTATATTAGGCTCAGATGCTGTAAGTTGGATGGCGGACCTTATAGCG